>NC_142514.1:158452500-158500000 GCF_057876585.1 Rhinolophus sinicus | reverse complement strand
ATATATATATGTATTCCTAATCACAGGAAAAGAAATTGCAAATTCAGGAATAATTCAGTGTATAGTACACATCTCATCGATCTATGTATCTATCTATCTATATATATATATATATAGTTTCTTTTCAGGCTCAGTATTAGAATTTTTTCTGATTTTCTATTAATAAATGATTAATGGTAATGGGAACAGAAAAGAGAAAGGAGAAATGCATGTAAATATAACCCACTGTGACTGGGTTTGAAAAAGATACTCTCCAGGCATTGTTAGAACAATGGCTGTTGCTTCGGGTTGCTTACTAGGTAGGCTGAGGGTAAAACAGAGAAGCTGACTTATGAATAATGAGTAATGCCTTTCAGACAGTGACACTGACCAAAGCAACTTTAACATTTCCTTCAGTTTCACTAAACGTTAGACAGGCTTCTTCCGGATTTAAGGCTCTGACTTCCCTTTTTCAGGGCATATTTTTTAGTAAACTTATAAATTGTAAATTCTTTCTCTGCCCTTTGAGATGCAAATTTTTAATGGTCTCTTGCCAGTTTTACAATCCAGAAATATCATCCTCACAGACTTGGGGGAGGGGCCATTTCTTTGAAAGTTAATCATCAAAGAACATAGCACCTTCATCTTCCAGTCTCTGTGGGAAGGTAGGAACCTAATTTCTATGAGCAGTGATTAGCAAACACAGGTGGCCTAATCACAGGAAAAAAAAATTGCAAATTCAGGAATAATTCAGTGTACACTGCACATCTCATTGATCAATCTCTTCCCTAACTCCCTCCAGTGCTTTTTCACTAGTTTACCCCAGATTAACAAACCAACTGCCATTCATTTCAGCACAATTAAGTTCAGATATTATTCTGGCCTCTTTTCCCTATTGTAGTAGTCTTGAACAAAGTTTTCCTTGCTTGTTTTCACTTTGTCTAGTGCAATTTTTTTCTGGCAAGATTTACTCAGAATTTTCTTTATTCTTTTACAGCTGAGAATCAGGAGGCTCCCATATATATATATATATATATATATATATATATATATATATATATATATACGTATATATATATATATATATATATACGTATATATATATATATATATGTATATACATATACGTATATATATATATATATATATGTATATATATATATATATTTTTTGTTTTTTTCTCACTGCAGCCTACTGTGAGCAGAGTGCATCATAGTTAATTGCAGTCGGCAGCATTAACAGAATATACACATATATACATGTGAAGGAAGTGCTCATAAAACACAGAATAAACCCCACAGGATTACCCAGACTTGTTTAGAAATAAATCACCACAGAAAATCCTAAATCAAATCAAAGTACAATTGATGGCACACCTACAAAGCTGAATGGTTCTATATATTTTTTTTAATGGTTTAATATATTTTTTATTTATTTTTAATAATTTTCAATTACAATTGACATATAATATTATATTAATTTCATGTATACAACACAGTGATCAGACATTTCTATGATTTACAAAGTGATCATCCCAGTAAATCCAGTACCCATCTGACACCATATATAGTTATTACAATGCTATTGACTGTATTCCCATGCTATACTTTACATCCCCATGACTATTGTGTAACTACCAATTTGTATTTCTTAATCCCCTCCTCCCTTCACCTATACCCTCAACCCCACCAATCCAGCAACCATCAAAGTGCTATCTGTGTCTATGTGCATGTTTCTATTTTCGTTTGTTCATTTATGCTGTTCTCTAGATTCCACATTTAAGTGCAATCATATGACATTTGTCTTTCTCTGTCTGACTTACTCCACTCAGCACAGTATCCTCTGGGTCCCTCCATGTTGTTGCAGATGACAAGATTGCATTCTTTTTTTATGGCTGAGTAATATTTCATTGTATATATGTACCGCCTATTCTTTATCCATTCAATCATTGATGGATACACACGCTGCCTCGATAATATCTTGGCTATTGTAAACAATGCTGCAATGAATATATGGATACACATGACCCTTCAAAGTAGTGTTTTGGGTTTCTTCAGATAAATACCCAGAAGTGGGATTACTGGGTCCTTCTTTGTCTCTTATTGTAGCATTTGTTTTAAAGTCTATGTTATCTAATATAAGTATTGCTACACAGATTTTTTGTTTGTTTGTTTCCATGAAATAGCTCTTCCATCCCTTTACTTTCAGCCTGTGTGTGTCTTTTAATCTGAAGTGAGTCTCTTATAGGCAGCATAAGTATGGCTTTTGTTTTCTTATCCATTCAGTCACCCTATGGCTTTTGGCTGGAGCATTTAATCCATTTACATCTAAAGTAATTGTTGATAGATATATAGTTATTGTCATTTTATTATTTGTATTTTTTTTTTAAGATTTTATTAGGGAAGGGGAACAGTATGTACTTCCAGGACTTTTTCCAAGTCAAGTTGCTGTCTCCTCAATCTTAGTTGTGGAGGGTGCAGCTCAGCTCCAGGTCCAGTTACTGTTGTTAGTTGCAGGGGGTGCAGCCCACCATCCCTTGTGGGAGTCTAACTGGCAACCTTGGGGTTGAGAGGATATGCTCCAACCAACTGAGCCATCTGGGAGCTCAGCGGCAGCTCAGCTCAAGGTGCCGTGTTCAATCTTAGTTGCAGGGGGCGGAGCCCACCATCCCCCATGGGAGTCAAGGAGTCCAATCGCCAACTTTGTTGTTGAGAACCCACTGGTCCATGTGGGAATCGAACTTGCAGTCTTCAATATTAGGAGCATGGAGCTCCAACCATGTGAGCCAGCAGTCCTGCCCTATCATTTGTATTTTTATCTTTTTTTTTGTCCTTTTTAACAAAGTTCTTTTAACATTTTTTGTAATACTGTTTTGGTAGTGATGAACTCCTTTAGCTTTTTCTAGTTCTTTATCTGTCCTTTGATTCTAAATGATAGCTTGGCTGGATATAGTAGTCTTGGTTGCAGTTCCTGACTTTTCGTCACTTTGAATATGTCATGCCAATCCCTTCTGGCCTGCAAAGTTTCTGTGGAGAAATCAGCTGACAGTCTTATAGGAGCTCCCTTGTAAATAACTAACTGCTTGTCTCTTGCTACTTTTAAGATTTTCTCTTTGTGTTTAAACTTTGGCATTTTAATTATGATGTGTCTTGGTGAGGTCCTCTTTGGGTTCATCTTGTTTGGGATTTTAATTCCCTGGACTTGTATATTTATGTCCTTCGCCAGATTAGGGAAGTTTTCTGTCATTATTTCTTCAAGTAGATTTTCAACTTCTTGTTCTCTCTCTTCTCTTTCTGGTATCCCTATGATGAGAATGTTGGTATGCTTGATGTTGTTCCATAGGCTCCTTAAACACGTCTCATGTTTTTGGATAATTTTTTTTATTTTTGCTGCCCTAATTGGGTATTTTCTTCTAACTTATCTCCCTAAAGCATGCTTCAATCCTCTATTTCATCTAATCTACTGTTGATTCCCTCTATCGTATTCTTCGTTTGAGTTATTGCAGTCTTCATGTCTGGCTGGTTCTTTTTTACGTTTTATATCTCCAGTGTTATATTTCCTACCTCTTTGTTGAACTTCTCACTGAGATCACTGAGCATTCTTATAACCAGTGTTTTGAAATTTGCATCTGGTACAGTGTTTGTCTCCATTTTGTTTAGTTCTTTTTCTGAAGCTTTGTTCTGCTCTTTCGTTTGGGACATGTTTCTACATCTCCCCATTTTTAGCTGCCTTCCTGTGTTTGTTTGTATTCATTAGGTCGAGCTGTGATGTTTCCAAGATTTAGTAGAGTGGCCATATGTAGGAGGTATCATATGGGTCCCAATGGTGCAGTCCCTGGCCACCTGACCTGGGTGTTTCAGGTGTGTCCCTTATATGAGTTGTGTGTGCCCTCCTGCTGTAGTTCAAACTTGGTTGCTCTTCGCATGTTAATGGGAGAGCCTGACCCCAGTCCAGCTGGTCATGATGACTGGCCTTGACTACAGTGGAGAAGCTGTGGTACATGGGCTTACTACAGAACAAGATTCACTTTAGCGGGGTCCTGGTGCCTACCTAGTCTTCCCTTTGGGTTGTGTGGTGCTCTTGTGTAGTCTGAAGCTGGCTGCCAGGTGTGTTGGTTCTGGAACCTCTTGGGAAGGGCTCTGTAGCAGGTCAAAGCCAGCTGTGCATTTGCCCTGCCCAGGGCCACTTTGTATGAACTACAAAGTCATCTGCAGATGGCTGCCACTTGTGTTGAGCTTGGAGGTTCCTGGGAGAGACTAAGCTGCAAACTGAGGCCAGCTGCCACTAACGCATGGCCTGGGGCTGCTTCGCATGTGGTATGGAGCATCCCAAGGCTAGATGCTGCTTCTTTGGGATTTGTGAACCTCTGAGAGATTTTAGGAAATTCCACATTATGAGCCAAGAGAGGCCATTTGTATGGAAAAGTCACTGGAAGTGGCTTGGGCAGGTCTGCAAGTTGGAATGGTTTTGTATTTTAAACTTTGAAACTATGAAAGGTTGAAATATCAGTAATTAGCACACCAGCAATGATATAGGGGGAAAGGGAAATCTGACTTCCTCCAGTGTGGGACTTAGGTCAACAGGGGATGCTGAACCATTTACTGAGCATCAAAGTTAAAGCACTATAAAGAAACACAAGGACAAGGTTAAGAAAACAGATTCTAGTCTAAACCCACAGTTAAGTTGGTCGGCTAAAATTCAAGTTCAGTTATAACAGGAATTCAACAATCATGGCAATGGAAGGCAATGAATCCAGATACAGGTCCTGGAAGTGTTTTAACAGAAGCGTTCTATCTCATCTAGGCCACATCTTTAGCTGGAACAGGAACCTACCCCAAGGCTGCAGGAAGACCATGTAGGTAAAAGCAGATGTGGGGTAAGTAGGAATAATGATACTGCTTTGATTGTGGAGAAGATGGGAGAAATATGGGCCATAAAAAAGAAAAGCCACAACTTGACAAAAGGAAACTATTGCTTAATGTGTATCACTTAATGTATACCTGGATTTTAGAGCCAGATAAACATTATTTTGAATCCAGTTTCTGCTTTGTACAATTTGGGTGAAATTAGGCATGCTAACTTTACTGAGCTTTATTAGATTTCCCTGTAAATCAGAGATTTTAACATTTGTTCTATGAGGTTGCTATGAAGATGAGATAATATATACAAAAAGCTTAACACAGTACCCCATAAAAATGCCCAATAAATGGTACTAGAAGTGGTTTTCTTATATTATCATACTCTTGCATAATTTCATGTCCTTAAAAAATAGAAATCTAAGAAAGATAGGTTGCAAGATCTAAATAAACTTTTCTATACATAGAAAATATAATTGGATAATTTTAAAATAAAGGATTTCATTTCAAAGCTCTCAAAGTGTAAAAAAATGAAAAAATAAAAAAGGATGAAACAAGCTGTTTTCACTGAATAAAAAGAGACTCACCTCAGAAAGGGACCTGAGTATTAAAAGAAAATCCTTGACATTTACTGTAACAAAGATTCTGCTCACTTAATTTTACTACTTACACTGTTTTGAAATTTGGATCACAAAAATAATGTTTCTAACAATTTCAAGTCTCTCTAAATAACCGGGCACAGAGTTTACAAAGACCAAAATGTTGATTCATAAATCATCTCCCCCCTTTCCTACAAAAGAATATGAGTAGTAAGTTCTTCAATTAACTTAGAAGTTAATTTAATCCTTTCTGATGACCAATACAAAAGTTTGCTAACAGTAAGATTAATTATACTACATTTTGATATCCTGGAAAATATGGTTATCTATCAGTTGTTCTCTGGTCCCGTTGTAGCATGGAGTCAAAGCTCTTGACATGTAATAAGGCAACATGGTAGATTTACTACAGGATCACTAAGGCAGCTGGCATCTGTAAGATTGCATTATTTATTTTGAAACATTAAAAAGGATTTCATATGTGAGAAAAAGGGAGGTACGGATATGACTACAACTTGTCTCAAAAACCTCACATATGAGGAAGATAGTAGGAGGTTTGCTTTTGCATATCCTAAGTTTGAGATATCATTTAAACATACAAATAGGTATACTGAGTAAGAATTTAGATATAAGTATCTGGAATTCAAAGGAGAAGTGACCTGAGAAGAAAATATGAATATGAGAAGTATACATTGTTCAATGTTACAAATGTGACACAGAAGAAATCAATCAAAGAGTCAGTGTAGATGAAAAGGAGAAGACATTTGACGACTGAGAGCTGACTACTCCAACAGTGAAACAGCTGTTAGAAACATAAGGAACAGATATTATCAAAGGAGAATGAGTAGGAATGGTCAGTGAAAATGGAAAACATCCCAGAGATGTGGATTCATAAAAGCCAAATGAGGCAAACGTTTTAAGAAAGTGGGAGTGATTAAATGTGGCAAGTACTGCTGATAATTTAATTAACATTTGTAGAACTATGAACATTTCCATTTATCAGTATGGAGTTTATTATTGACTTTGACAGGGAAGTGCTGTCTTTATGGAGTAGGTTCAAGTGTGAATTTGGAGGATGGAACTATGCTAAGAATGGGCAAACTTCTAAAGAGTTTTACAAAAATGAGGAAAAAAGTAAGGTCGTAAATGTAATGAAATGTAGGATTGAATCATGATATTTCAAAGATGAAAGATACAACAACATGGTATTTATAAAATAGAGACAGAAATTAGTGATACATAAGAGATAAGGGATAATAATTAGACGTCCTTCAGCATGAGTGGAATATGAATATAGATCCAATGCACAAGTGTAGGGACTGACTTGAGATAAGAATGTGGGTAATTCACCCAGAATAAGGATGAAGGCAGAGTAAATAGGTAACAACGCAAATAGATTGCTAGATGTGCTGGGAGTATGTGAAAACTTGCTTTTTTTAGAGAGAGAGAATTTTTATAAAAATTTATTTGAGCCCAAAAGAAGATACACCTGGAAGTAATATCTCAACACAATGAGAAAAATGCTTCTGAATGCTTGCTTCTTAAGATGCAATAAGCAGGCTTCCATCAGGAAAAAGAAGAGACAGTCAAAATAATATGATCTTGAGTAAGTTTAATGGAGGAATTGTTTGCCTAGATGTAAGGAGTATGAAAGAAGCTATAAGACGTAGTGCAGTAGCTTGAAGCTGTAACTACTTCAGGCATGAAGGGACAAAGGAGGAGATTAGACTTAAATCCAAGAGAAGAAAGCTAAACAAAGAAGGATGCTTGAGAAGAGCTGTGGACTTTGGTTGAAAATCCTGACAGATTTAGTTGACCACGTAAGAAGTGTCCACAAATATACTGACCTCACTACCCAGCTCCCTTCCATCTGCTGCCAGGGATTCCCATTGGCCAAACCCAAAAGGAAACCAATTACAAAAGAACAAATTGATGTAGTCTATAAAGTACAGATATATGGGATACAAGGCAGTGTAAAAAGGGGTGGAAAGTGAACCTGGAAGTGTAAATGCCCAATATCCAGCATGGATAATAGCTTCTATTTTCTTGATGAAATAAGAAACAGAATTTGATGCTTACTTTTATGTGTCAACTTGGCTGGTCTGCAGTGCCCAGGTAGGTAGTCTAACATTATTCTGGATGTTTCTGTGAGGGTGTTTGTAGGTGAGATTTACATATAAATTGGTGAACTGTGAGAAAAGCAGATTGCCTTGCATAATTTGGAAGAGCCTTATCCAATTAGTTGAAGAAGGAACAGAAAAAAAGATTGACCTCCCTGAAGCAAGAGGGGATTGTGCAGCAGGCAGCCTTCAGAGTTGGACAGCAACATCAGCTTCTGTCTGGGTCTCTAACTTGCCAGCCTACCCTGCAGATTTTATACTTACCTACCTCCATAATAATGTGAGCCGATTTCTTACAATGCTCCTGCAGTGATCAGGTCTTTGCACACAGGCAGGTATCAAAAATAACATAACTTTTGAAAATAATGATTATGTTGATGCCTCAGGTACAACACATCAAGTGTGTTGCATTAAGAACCTAATTCTGTTAGCTCTAAGGGCAATTACTGAATATGAATCTGAGTTTCTCATCTGTTTTTAACAGACTGGAAAGAAAATAAATGTGAGAGAAGGAAAGATCTTGCAGAGAAAATAAATAGCGGTGGGTGTTAGAGAGAGAATCGTGTAAACCAACTAACCAGAAATAAATAAATTAGAAATGTCAATTGGGAGCTTTCCCTCACAGTCCTGTCACTGATCACATGAATATATCTAATAAACATAAGTGAAAAATCACTTGACAATAATGTGCAATTTGTCTATTTTACCATTAATTCACCATGATAATAATAATTATGGTTCAGATAGCCAACATTGGGATGCTATGAGCCAGTAGCTGCTCTCATAGTCTTTCCATACATTTAAATGTTCACAACAAATCTATGTGGGAGATATTATGATTATCTCTGTTTTATAGTTGAAGAAAGAAAGGATGAGCCTTCGCAAGTTGCTGAATTTACAACCAATATACATTCACTCAATTTATTTTTACTTTTCATTTTGAGTCACGGAAAAACACAAGTGACACTTAAATGTTCAGGTTGAGGCTCTGGAAGAGACAAAATAATCAAAGGAGCTTAATTTTATAAGAATTTAATTGGCTGCAGTTGTAGAAGGATGCCCAATGATGGCTGTTGAAACAGTAAGTTCTTTTAAAAATCAGTTCAGGGGATCAAGGAGTATGGGTCAGAGCTGTGTAACTTGAATTAACAGGAACATTCAATGAAGCTACTCTTTCCTCAGATGTGTTAATTAACTGTGCCCAAATTGTATAAAAAAATGCTGTGAATCCTTCTGTGTTTTATTGACAGTCATTATTTTCCAAGTGTACAAATCCTACTAAAAATTTTTCAAATGGCATCATACTATTTACTGATATAGGGTTCTTACTGAAAACTTGGTTAATCACAAAAATATCTAGAATAAAATGTATGTGAATGTTTGATGCATTTCAGGATACAAATCTAGATAATCTAGATAATCATAATGATAATTTAATAAATTGTGATAATCATAATGATAATCTAATAGAGAGAGAGAGATAAATACATTGACATATAGTTAATTTCTTTAGGTGTGGGGCAGGTATTATACATAAGCAGCCATTAATATAATGTTTATCCAAAAAATTTGGTACCATGAGTAAAATTAGAGATACTAATTTGAAAGCAAAACATAATATATTCCATCTACAGAGGGGTCAGGACTATATTTGTTTGGTATGCTCATATAGTCTAACTATTTCCACGATAACAACAATTTCCTATTATTTTCCTCGTTCCTGGTTTTTTGTTCCTATGTTGAACATGCATGCATACAATTATAATTTACCCTTAAAAGGTCTTATTACATATCGTGTTTCCCCGAAAGTAAGACCTAGCTGGACAATGAGTTCTACTGCGTCTTTTGGAGCAAAAATTAATATAAGACCTGGTATTATATTATATTATATTATATTATATTATATTATATTATATTATATTATATCCAGTCTTATAGTAAAATAAAACCGGGTTTTACATTAATTTTTGGTCCAAAAGATGCATTAGAGCTGATTGTCCAGCTGCGTTTTATTTTCGGGGAAACACGGTATGTATAAATATATATTAAATATATAAGTATATATTTTATGTATTTATTCATTAAATCATAAAATAACTAACATGCTGCTTGTTGTTAGCTTTCCCTGTGACACACATTACAATCTCTTCACAGATTTGTGAGAGCTTAGACAAAAAATGTAATCATTTACCAAGTGCCAGCAGGGAACAAACGCCCCTACCAAACAAACATAAGGTAACACAGTGGTGGGCACAGTGACATGACCCTTGACTCTACCCGAAGGGCGAAAACTTATAAAATTTACAGCACAAACTCAGATCAGTACATTTGGAGACTGCTTGCAGGAAGTTTGTTCTACTGTTTCTGTGAGTTATAGCCAGGGCCAATTTGAAATAAATCAACCAAACAAAGAATTATCCTAGCCATTTTAAGGGACCAACTTCTCATCTAGAAAGTGAGAACGGTGGACTCAATGCTGACTGAGTTCTCCTCTGGCTTCAGTGGTGTATATAATATTCCTTAGGTAGAATCGTAGCCATAATGTTATTGTCAGATATAATGATTTGTTTGTCTTAACTGAGTTTTTCTTCTTCATTCTAATCATATTATAATAATATGTTAGGATTGAACTGACCACCAGGATCATCTTGTCAAACTCATTAAATTCCCTAATGAAATGTTAGACTCTTCTACAGATATATCATTAATATTCCCCAGTAAATAGCAATGTCTTTACAGGTCAGAGGCTATTTAAATTACTCAGTTAATATTTCAAAGCAAGGTCCATAATTTATTTAATAATTCACATATTGACACTTATAATCAAAGCTGCCACACTTTTTAATACACGTTTAATCATAAATTCACCTATCCATTTAGTCATTAAGCCTTAGGTTGTTAAATCCTTACTTCCTACTTCTTCCCTGCCATGAAGCATTTAGAGTGTAGCATTCCTCGGTATGCAGCAGATAAGACAGACACATTAACAGAAACTAGCCAGCAACAGTGATCAAAGCCACAATGGAGAGCTATGTATTACTTGTGATGGGAACAGATGAGAAAGTCAATTAATTTACATGGGAGAAGTCTGAAAAGGTATCACAGAGATGTTTTTCAGAGAGGAGTTGGCCTGAATGGTGTCTGATGGCAGGGAAGTAAGTATACAGAGAGTGCCAAAAAATGCATACACATTTTAAGAAAGGAAAACACTATTAAAAATGTAATACTCGATATATACAGATAACAAAAGATCAATACAAGTCATCTTTTGACTTCTGCAAACATGTTTGACCTCTGCAATTACAAGAGGTGCTCAAAGAGGTTATTACCATCAGTGTCCAGACACTTCTGATTACGGCAAACTACTGCTTAAGCAATGGTGACCAAAGTGTCCACTTGTATATATATATTTTTGGCACCCCAGTATGTGAGGCATAGAGCCTACAGACATATGGAATGGGCTCTATACTTTCATAAAGCTGGGAAATTTGTATGTGGATCAAGTTGACTCAGTTTTCCAAATGGCTGATCCCAAGTGAGTTCTATCTAATACCTGGATACCTATAGATGCACATGTATGCATTTATTTATTCATATGCAATTGTTTTCTAATCATATACATGTTCCAAAAAAAAAGATAACATGTTGACAGGTAAGGGTGACACAAAATTGAGCTTTTGTGCAAATTCTATCTTCCCATGGTCAGGAGCATGTAGCAACAAACTACTTCCATAGAGTCACTAACTCACTATTGTTCTGTTCAGGTGGAGAACTCAGATACTCTTTCAATAAATATTAGTTTCATAAATCCATAGTGTTTGACCATACGGCTTTAGAGAAAGATCGCTCTTGTGATAAAACTCACACATTGGAAGATTTGGATTTATTATTGCTAGACAATGAATCCAGCTTGCTTTTGAAAGGAAATGGATTACGTTATTTACCTTTCCTGGCACAAAGAGCAACTTCCAAAGATTGAAGTAGAAACTGTTTCTAAGAAATCTAACTGAATCAACACTATTAAGGCAATGCACAGATGACTCTGTATCCTTAATACTTATTAGTATCACCACATTTTCTAAGGAAATCTTCAAAAGATCTTAATTAAAAAATAAAAACTTTTGGTAGATATTTTGAATATTAATGACTATAAAAATGATAATGATTCTAAACTTATGAGATAAATAATATGAAAAAAGTAGAATAAAAACAAGATAGACTTTATATTTGTCTTAAAAAAACTTGCCTCTGACATTGAAAATAGAGAGCTCTGTATCTGCTTCCGTAAAGGTTGCATTAGGTTCTTTTTTTTTTTTTTTTTTTTAATTAAAGTTTATTGGGGTAACAGTTGTTAGTAAAGTTACATAAATTTCAGGTATACAATTCTGTATTACATCCTCTATAAATCACATTGTGTGTTTGGAAGAATCAATACAGTTAAAATGGCCATATTACCCAAAGCAATATACAGATTTAATGTAATCTCCACCAAAATCCCAAAGGCATTTTTTAAAGAAATAGAACAAAAAATCATCAGATTTGTATGGAACCACAAATGACCCCAAATAGACAAAGCAATCCTAAGAAAAAAGAACAATGCTGGAGGTATCACACTCCCTGACTTTAGCTTGTACTACAGGGCTACAATAATCAAAACAGCATGGTATTGGCAGAAAAACAGACACATAGATCAATGGAATAGAGTTGAGAACCCAGAAATAAACCCACATAAATGTGAACAGATAATTTTTGACAATGAAGCAAAAAACATACAATGGAGAAAAGATAGCCTCGTCAATAAATGGTGCTGGGAGAATTGGAAATTCACGTGCAAAAGAACGAAACTGGACTGCTGTCTGTTCACCATGTACCAAAATTAATTCAAAATGGATCAACGACTTAAGCATAAGACCTGAAACAATAAACTGCATAGAAGAAAACATAGGTACTAAACTTATGAACGTTGGGTTCAAAGAGCATTTTATGAATTTAACTACAAAGGCAGTAAAAGCTAAAATAAATGAATGGGACTACATCAAACTTAAAAGCTTTGGCACAGCAAAAGAAACCATCGACAAAATAAAGAGGCAACCAACAGAATGGGAGAAGATTTTTGCAAACGGTGCCTCCGATAAGGGGCTAAAATCCAAAATAAACAAGGAACTCATACAACTCAACAACAAAAAAAACAAAAAACCCAATTGAAAAATGGGCAGAGGACCCGAAGAGACATTTCTCCAAAGAGGACGTACAAATGGCAAATAGACATATGAAAAAATGCTCAACATCACTAATCATTAGAGAAATGCAAATAAATTCCACAATGAGATATTACCTCATCCCAGTTAGAATGGCTATCATCAACAAGACAAATAGTAAAAAGTGTTAGAGAGGCTGTGGAGTAAAAGGAACCTTCATACACTGTTGGTGGGAATGCAGATTGGTGCAGCCACTATGTGAGGCAGTGTGGAGGTTCCTGAAAAAATTATGTATAGAATTACCATATGACCCAGCAACCCCTCTCCTGGGTATCTATCCAAAAAATCTGAAAACATTTATCCATAAAGACAAGTGTGCTCCAATGTTCATTGCAGCTTTATTTACGGTGGCCAAGACATGGAAACAACCAAAATGTCCTTTGTTAGATGAATGGATAAAGAAGTTGTGGTATATATATACACAATGGAATACTATTTGGCGGTAAGAAAATATGAAATAGGACCATTTGTGACAACATGGACGGATCTTGAGATTATAATGCTAAACAAAATAAGTCAGACAGAAAAAGTAGACAACCATAAGATTTCACTGATACGTGGTATATAAACCAAAGACAACAAAAGAACAAGACAAGCAAATGAGAAACACAAACTCATAGACACAGACAATAGTTTAGTGGTTACCAGAGGGTAAGGGGGGAGAGGGGTGGTAGATGAAGGTACAGGGGATCAAATATATGGTGATGGATGCATTATGTTCTGTTCTGTTGATTCACAAGACATTGAACATAAAGTGATTTATACCTAGTTTCAAGCTCCATATCTAGGGCTATGTCTATTTAACGGTGTATTTGTTTAATGGCCTTGGAGCTGTACAAATAGTAGTATTTCCAGTAACAATCCCAAGTATTTTAGAAAGTTTCCTTTCTACCTAAACAGGTTTTATCCTCCATCTCCCATCCCAGAATGCTGATTCTGAAAAGAAAAATGATCACACATCCAAAAAGAAGTATACCTATAGGACTCAGGTTAGGTATTCATTAGTTACTCATCAAAAACTTACTGTGTCATGTACCACATTAGAAAATGGGGATAAATAGAGAATGGGTAGGTATTTGCCCTCCCCAACCATAGGCAAGTGTAAAGTATAATAACTTTTAAGATAGGAGAAGTATGGAGCAGTGACAGAACACACAGAGGGGGCATTAATCTAGCTCTGACAAAGTGTATAGGGGTGAAGCATAGTCTTTCACAAAAGTTGGAGAATAAAGATCGAGATATGAAGACAATACTTTCCCTTATTTGAACAAGAGCAAAGACAAAGATAAGAAAAGACAAAGATGAGAAAACCACTCAATATGATATGGAGTAGATCTTATTAAAATAAATGGACATACAAAGGATTTTCAGACTGAAGAAGAATTTTTCATTTAGTCATTGTGAATAAAGGTGAACACTGGGCACTTAGTGGAAAAAAAAAACTAGAAAAGCAATTAGTTTTCTTTTTATATAGCCATGGACTCAGAGTTTTTTGTTTGTTTGTTTGTTTGTTTTTTCCACAGCTATGGCCCAAAATATAGCCACGTATCCCTGACTAACTGCAAAAGATGCTGGGAGGCTAGTAAATGTAGACTCTAGCTGACATTTCCAGGAATAAATTTCCAGCCAAAACTCATTTGTTCTATTGGGAAAATGGACATTGGTGAACATATGGCTGTTTCCATACACTCAACTTTATTTTAAATTAAACTGGTGACCAGGGGAGGCTGCAAGTGGCAGACAACAGTATATATATATATATATACATATATACATATATATATATATATATATATATATATATATATATATGTATATATATATATATGTATATATATATATATATATATATACACACATGTATACACACACACACACACACGGAGCACTATACATAAAATATGTGTTCTTAAATCTAGAAAATGTATGAACCTTTGAAATTGTCTATAAGAACTAGTTTCAGATATAGAGTTTAAGAAATAAAACATAGCAATCTATATTTCAACAGTCAAATACCAACTATTACTGAATGAGAGGGCCATTTTTTTTCTCATGTTAAAATAACTTAAAATGCATACCAGCCTAGTCATTTTGATATAAAACCTTGTTCTTCAAACTTGTAAAATATTAGAACCTAACATGGAAATACAATATCAACCGATAAATGAGTTTTTCATCCTTTTTTTAATCTCTTAAAATAAAAATAATTTTGATTTAAAAAAAATATATATATACCTAGCAGATTTATCAGATAAGTTTAAATTGTGAGAAAAGTTATAAAATTCTGTTAGTTTGTTTAGAAGAAAAGACAAGGGTAATTTTATTGAAAGCCCATGTCAACAAAGACATAATCTTATCGAGCAGAGAAGAAATCCATTAGAATATGAGAGATGTAACATCCAACATGACAGAAACAACTTTATGAAGAATACAAAAAGAGGTTTATTTTCTCGCAGCTGTGGCAAGAATAGTGGGTTTACAGTCGACACCTGCATATGATATTTAGAAAGAATAACAGAGGCAGTTATTTAGGTCCTTAGTTTCACATTTGGGAGAACAGTAGGGAGACCAAGAAATCGCCTTAAAAGGAAAGGGAAAATGGAGTGCCAAGCTCCCTCTCCACTCTCTTCTAGCTCTGTGAAATTAAGCATCTGGGGAAGTCTCAAAGATTTAGTTTTCCTTATCGCTTTCTTCCATTTCAGAATGTGTTCTGCTTGACTACTGGATTGTACAGATTAAGTGAAATCATGTATATAAAAGGGTTTGCCGCCAAAAAATGCAATTACACATGTAACCTGCCAGCAAGCTGCAGGAGTTGAGATGACAGTGGCAGTTTTTATTCCTTCTTTAGTAAGACATTTTTATTGAAAAAAGACATGAAGCTCACAAGTACTTACTGAGTATCTACTCTGTGACGGGCACTGGGTTCCCAAACGGCAGTGACAGTTGTGATGCAAAAGGAGGAGGTCAAGGAGGTGAGGAAGGGAATATTACAGCAAGGCAGTTACACAGCAGTGGATGGGGAGCGTATGTATTTCAGGGCCGAGATGACCAAACATGGATCTTGTTTCTTAAGATTTCAGATGCCTTATTTTTCTGTGGCTATACCATTAATTATGTCCCTGTTATAATATTACAGGGTCCATCGGTTGCTTTGCCTATCTAGTATTCAGTCTTGCCAGCACCTCTAAAGTTAGTATCGGGGAATTACCTCTTGTTCATAGTACACAGCAGACCATTTCATCGGTTGTCCTGCTCTTCCTTGGCCAGAGTACATGAAACCCAAGACGACTGTGGTATATCCTCTCCACGGCTGCCCCAAACCATACTGTTAGTGCTACAAAAGCTACTCTTGAACATGTCCCTTCAGAAGCCATCAGAGTTACTGAGTCAACCGCTGTGAACACGTCATCTGAATAACAGATTTTTTTCTACCTAAATTTAAGAAATGCAGGTGGCCAAGCCTCAAGTCATAGGTAACTGGTACTGAATTTCTAAACAGCTTCCAGGTATCTATATATGAAAGAAACTCTCTAAATAACCAGTAGTCATCAGTCAGCATGTGCCCTTTGAGCAGATTTTGAAAATCACCTAGGGAGAGGCTTGCCATTCAAAGTGTGGGACAGGCACTGGCTAACTTAGCATCACTTGGGAACTGGTTAGAAATGCAGTTTCCAGGCCCCCTCCCGCCCTTAATTAGCGCCTGTATTTTTTACAAGATCCCCAGGTGCTTCTCGGGTATACTCAAGTTTCAGAAGCGTGGAGGAAGACACCTAGGTTTTAAAAATGCTTGGGGTAGGGAAGAGATTATAAATCAATGTGCAATGCTAAATTCAAAAGGGGTGTCATACATCGTTTTAGAGGAAGGAGTGTTCTTCCTGTATTTTAAGTTCCTGTGAAATAGAAACTCACTTGCAATTTTCTGATATACATTTTAAGTGATTAATATGCACCACGATGTGTTAAAGGGTCTATTTTTTAGAGAAAATGGAAAATGGTAATAGAAATGGAAGTTACTCATCCCTGTGGCTATAAAAATTCTTGGAACACAGGTCTCAATGACGGATGGAGAACTATGCTGTGTCTAACTAATGTTGCCTTCTACAACTTTCAAACATAAGGTTCCAAAGGACCCAATATTTTGGGAGATAGCCAAGTAGTGTAATTTCTATTTACCATTTTTCCCTGAAAATAAGACCTAGCTGAATAATCTTTTGGAGCAAAAATTAACATAAGACCCAGTCTTATTTTACTATAATATTAGACTGGGTATAATATAATATAATGCCAGGTATTATATAATAGACTATCAGGTATAATATGATAATATAATGTAACATAATACAATACAATGTAATATAATACCAGGTCTTATATTAATTTTTGTTCCAAAAGACGCGTGATTGTTTGGCTAGGTCTTGTTTTCAGGGAAACATGGTATTTCAACAATGATACAATTTTTATTTTAGTGAAGAGTACAAAAAGTTTCTCTGCACTAATGTTTCACTGGTATGATTTTAACTATACCAATGTGAACAAACCATTCACAGGAAGGAGGAGGAGGAAAGGAAAGTGCAAAAGGTAAGATGTTTTAGTTGATTGGTGAAATTACACTTAAAAGAGTAGAAAGTTTTTCAAACTTCAACTAGCTTTAATGCAAAAATGATAAAAGACTGAACTTAGTAACTTGAATACACAGTATAAGTTTTAGTGAAGAGCACAAAGTATTAGCTCTTGTGTCAGACAGCCTGGTTTCAACCCTTAGCTGCGTGATTGACTGTGTACCTTTTATCGATCCCTCAACTCCTTCGTTTAAAAATTATGAATGATAATGCTAAAAGAGATTTTTGGCAAGGTCTAGCTCACATGTTAGTTTGTGTCTTTACTAGTGTTTATTAAAAAAAAACTTAAAAAAATTAAAGACTGTACATAGACAATGTCACATGAGAAAGGTTTTCCAAAAAACAGAACCACAGATCATGGACTGATTCAATTCTGTGCATCTGAGGTCACTGCATTAAACAAACAAACAAAACAAAACAAATGAAAACAGTTGCTTAAATTGAATGGGATAATGCATGTAAAGCTCGTAACATGGTAATATGCAGCCTGGCACAGGCTGGTAGTATTCACAGAATAAATACTAGTAAAACGTTAGCTGTTGTCATCAACATCATATTGTCATTGTTGTATATCCCAATGCTAGCAAATTTCCCACTCAATGTATTTTGTATGGAGTAAATAAGTAAAATGCTTGGTTCCTGGTATATATTATATTACTATTATATCATTTTATAATGTGTTTTGGGAAGTCTTTCCACACAAGACTAAGATTTGCAACAAAGCTTGGAAAATCTTATTGATCTGATTTCCTCCCTGCTTAGCACAATGCCCAGGACCCAGGACCCAGGACCCAGGACCCCAGACCCTTAATGCTTTAAGATGAAACAGATGAGTATTTTACCATCATTTATAAATTGTGTCACATGGACAAATGGAATTCTTGCTAGAGTTTCAGTTTTGTTTCAAAATTAATAGTAGGAAATAGAATCTGTTATCATATAATACACTTAAGTAATTATTGCTAAAGATAACCTGGATACTTGCCCATCCAATCCCTACTGTATTCATTTCCTGAGGCTACTGTAAAAATTTGCGACAAATTGGCAGGCTTGAAATAAGAGAAAGTCATTGTCTAACTATTCTGGAGCCAAAAGGTAGAGGTCACCTGACTGAAATCATGGTGTCAGCCTCTTCCAGTCTCCCATGGCTGTAGGCATTCATTGATTTTGTGGCTGCATCTTTCCTATCTTCAAAACCAGCAAATTCGAATATCTCTTTACTTTGTCTTCACACTGCCTTCTCCTATGTGTGTGTCAAATAAGGGCACTTGTGATTGCATTTAGGGTCCACCAGGATAATTCAGGATATTCTCACCATCTCAAAATCCTTAACTTAATCACATGTGCAAAGACCCTTTTTGCCTGCAGGTAACACACGCAGGTTCCAGGGATTAGAGCCTGCTGTCGTTGGGCCATTTTTCAGCCTAGTACATGTATTTTCCATATAAGAACTGATGAACGAATATAGCAAAGCAAAGAAATGCTTCGTCGTGAACAGCTACATGTTAATAGGTAACATTTAATGGAAGCGATGAAGAAGAACATGATAGTTGTTCTCATAGCTATTATCTCATTTGACCCTTGTAACAACTGTGGGGGCGGATAGCGGCATTTCTACTTAAACAATGAGAACATTTAAGTATCATAAGTAGTAAGTGTCAAAAATATGATGTGAAGCTGGTGTATTTTTTTTCTTGTCTCTACATTTGAACTCTGCCAACTTCGTTACTACCCATGACACCTACTGTTGTCCTTCTAAGGATTTTCTACGTGTCCGAGGGTTAAAAAAGTTTAATGTTGCCTAAGTAATTGTTTCAAATGTTTCAAACATTTATGAATTTGTATACTCACTAGAAATAAATGTGCTTTTAAATCAACTTTCTTTACAATGAACATTTTACCACCATAAATATAGGTTGAATGATGAAACCTTTAAAAATAGCATTGACTGACGACCTGCTAACTAGATGCACGTTACACTTCTTTATGACATGTACTAGAAAACAGTCTACTTTCATATTTAATATGTTTAAATACTCCTAAAATATTCGGAAAAGCTCTAAGCAAATCCAAACACAATTTACCGTCATTTAGGGATTTGTTTGAGGTACTAATGGCTGTCCACTCGGAATTTATTCTGAGTTTACTACTCAAATATCATTAACTTGCAGCTTATGGGGTATTGTTTCTACAGACTACGAATTTATACTTTGAATCTGAAGCTGAAATTTAAGGAACCATGGAGATTCCCTTCATCCAAACCCTTTATTTACAAACGACACTAATAAAAATGGTGACTCATTCAAAGTGACAAAGTAAATAAGTTTTAGCTGCTGGTAAACACTCTATTGTCTTAATGATCAGCCCAAGTCAAGGTTCTTTCCTCGTGCTTTCTTTCTATCTTCCTCCCTCCCTTCCTTTTTTTTTTCTTTTTCTTTTTCCTTTTGTTTCCTTCTTTCATGCTTTTGCTCTATCTTTCAATGCAGCATGTCAGTAACCAAAGTACAGCACCCTGCCTTCCAGCCCCATATTAAAAGATGGGATAGCAAGTTTAAGCAGTGTCTGATCAATGTGAAATTTTCTGATTCTCTATGACTTTCAAAGTCATTACAAGTTCGATTTAAAGAATACCTGTCATAATTTGGAGACTCTCACGGTTATGAATTATGAACAGTTGCCTATCCCATACAATTTATAGAAATATAATTTATGTAAGTAACATTTATTATTCACTCAGCAAATATTTATCAAGTTCCTATATGTTTCACAATAGATACAGAGGCTATAATGCTGAAAAAAATAATGATCCTGTCATATTTTTAAAAAAGAAATGTGCATGTAGTTAATAATACTGTACTATACGTTTAAAAAATGTTAATACAGTAGATTACATGTTGTGTGTCAGTGTGTGAGTCTTTTAATAGACTATTTTTTAGAGCAGTTTTAATTTCACAGCAAAATTGAGAGGAAGATACAGAGATTTCTCATTACCCCGCCCTCATTCATATATATATAGCCTCCTCCATTAACAAAGTCTTCCTCCAGAGTGGTATATTTGTTTCAAATGAACCTACATTAACATATCATTATCACCCTAAGTCCATAGTTTACATTAGGGTTCACTTTGGTATTGTACATTCTAAGAGTTTGAACAAATGTCCTCCAATACAGTGTTACACAGAGTAGTTTCATCGCTTAAAAATCTGTGTTTCACCTATTCATCTCTCCCTCCCCACTAAACCCTGGCTACCACTGATCTGTTTTACTGTTTCCATAACTGTATCTTTTCTAGAATGCCATATAGTTGGAATCATGCAGTATGGAGCCTTATAAAATCTGCTCATTGTATTCAGTAATATGCACTTATATTTCCTCTATGTCTTTTTGTGACTTGATAGCTCATTTCTTTTTAGTGCTGAATAATATTCCATTGCCCGGGTTTTCAGTGTATTTATCCATTTACCTACTGAAGGAACGTGGCTTCAAGGTTTTGGAAATTATGAACAAAGCTGTTATAAACGTCTGTGTGTAGATTTTTTTTTTTTGGGGGGGGACATAAGTTTTCAACTCCTTTGAATAAATACCAATGAGAATGATTGCTGGATTGTATGGTAAGAGTATGTTTAATTTTGTAAGAATTTTGCAAAACTATCTTCCAAAGTGCATTTTGTATTCCTACCACATATTATGTTTTTTTTAACCAAATTAAAAAAAAAAAAAAAAAAAAAAGAACAGTAAGAAGAGTGTAAATGGGCAATTAATGAATTATGTAATATAATTTCAAGAAGTGTTAACTGCTATAAAGAAAAAAAAGCAAGGCAAAGTGTCAGGTTTTTCTGTTAGTCATGGATTTTAGAATAAGACAACAAACTGTCTTAAATTGGGGCTTGATACTTTTGTACTTTAGTATAGATCAATGTTTGCTGTTTTGCCATTGAAATGATTATCTATTTTGGATACACTATGGCTTTCTGGAATGAAACTACATAAAGAAGAACTGAAAAAATTAGTCATTTACCATACCAATTTTCCTCAAGGAATAAGCTCTATAAAATTTTTATTTAAGTATTCAATCTACTAGGGGAATAAAAAAAACTGATATCAGCGAGTTGAAAAGTACAAATTAAGGTGATTTCTTTTTTGTTTGTTTGTTTTTTACTTTCACAAGTTTTCATAGACAAAGAGCTTCCCCATTTAATAATTCTGAAAATAAAACTAATACAAAACACTCACACTTGTGTCTTATGGATTTCCATTATGGACTAAATGGTATGTTATGTGTGTATTTATTTT
Source organism: Rhinolophus sinicus (assembly GCF_057876585.1). NCBI lineage: Eukaryota > Metazoa > Chordata > Mammalia > Chiroptera > Rhinolophidae > Rhinolophus > Rhinolophus sinicus. The sequence goes on along the minus strand of NC_142514.1, from coordinate 158,478,276 downwards.
TGTGTTATTCATCTATTATTTGGATTTGTTTCTTCTCCTGTCTATTATGAAAGCAGCACTCATTCCATCCTCTCCAACTTGCTTAAATGGATTCCTCTCTCACCACCATGAATTTCCTTTACTTACACCTCTAACTAGTCTTAGCTCTTTCACTCTCCCATATCCAGTCTATGTTCTTGAGTGAAAGCTAATTAAGGTGTAAATGTTACATGGAAGGGATGGAACTCATTTAAAGTTGGAATGTGAAGAATGGTTAAGCACTTAGGTCCTTGTACTAATGTTGGATCACTGATGCACAAAGGAGGGGGAATGGATTGAAAGGGGCTGGGAAACAAATGCAACAGAATAATGCATCTCTGACGATTGAAAAAGCAGTTCTCCAATTTCCTTCCAGGCACAGAGATGGATATAAATATTTACTTAATGTTATATGACTGCAGCTTGCTTAGTGCCATTTTTATAGAGAACTTGAATGTAGCAAGTAAATATAAAATGAGAAGAGTGAAGACCCTTGATATGTTTGGAACGGGGTTAAATACATACAAGAGAGCATTGCTAACAAAGATATGGTGATGTAAATGCACCATGTGTGACTTTGGACCTGCAGTGATTAAATAATTATTTACATGCTCTGGTCTGAGGGATAGTAAGAAAATTGAGTGAGGATGATGGGAAAATAGAAGCATTTGATGATTTTCTGGATACATTTTATTTTATCAGTCTAATATCTAATCACTCTTTTGCGAAGAACCCGTCTTTCCTGTAGCAAATCCAAGTGTGTTTTGAGTAGGGTTGATCCTATGTAACTAAAGGGTACAAATGCGACTCAGACATGGCCAATGTTTCCCGTTCCCCTAGCATTGGTGATTGGCTCAGGCGTGCAAACAATTCAGGGTTTTTCTGCTGGTACAATCTGAAAAGCCTGTCTCATTTGCATATTTTTACTAAGTTGGTAGAATGTGAAACAGATGGTGCTTGGTCTTGTCTGCCATGCAGACATATACTGTGAGAGATGGAATGACACTTTCTGCAAGATAGAGAGATAGAGTCTTGTCTTACCCAGTACCAACTTTTATGTAAGTGAAATATGGAGATTTTGTGTATTTGTCTGCTTAGAATGATTTTCTAAGCAAATATTTATTGTACATAGCTTTGCTTATTGATGTCCTAATTGTACCTCAGAAACCCATGACAATGATGATGATGATAGTTTCCATTTGCTAAGAGATACATGTCTAAATATGCTAAATGTCTTACATGCATTCTTTTCTCATTTAGTAAATTAACAATATTCTGAGATACCTAAAACAATGTGTAAAACAATGTTTACAAAAGAAATGAAATAAGAAATCAAATCTTTCCCTGTCCTTGAAGCATAGCACGGAACACTAGCTACATCTATCAGACAACAGAAACAGTGGCTTGATGCAGCCAGGGGCACAAGTCACACCATTTAAACTGAGAATCATTCCTAAAATTGTGTACGATGTTGGCATCTAGCCAACATTCTGGAGCAGGGAATTACAACTCGGTGGAATTAATTGATTGCAACAGTAAATAAAACGAAATTTAAGGTAGACTCTAATTTCCCATAAAACGGCAGTCCTGGCTTGCTTCGGAAGTGCTGAGTAAAAATTCTGTGTCTTTGAAAAGCAGAAAGTTCACTGATGTAGTTGTATCTGATAGTGGAAACTTCCAGATTTGTTTTTCTGTGTTTTATGCGTTAGCTGTATCAATCAGATTGCCTGCCACCATGCCTTCTTATAACACATACTTAGAGCATTGATTTGGGGACTAAAAGCATATTCTTTGCAAGTAAGCTAAACTGAAATTGGATTCAGCTACAATTAAAATTAACTGCTTTCTTCACAACAATAAACAACTAAAAGTATTTTCACTTACAAGCGAACTTTAGAAGTATCAACCTTTTTTATATTTGCTTCCTTGATCATGAATGGTCATAAATTCTAATCCTTTCATTCCTTTCAAAAGCCATCCCTTTAATGCAGCATTCAGCGACAACCACACCTGTATAGGTTTTGTCCTCATCAGTCCCCTTACAATATTTTATTGTAAAATGCTTATTTCAATATGTGTTTATTGTAGTTATTTGTGTAATTTTTGAAATTCTTATTGTATCATTGTATATCATATGGAAAACTATTACCTATTATACCATATTACATTCAGTTCTTTACGTTCTTTATTGTCAGAGGTTGTTCTGTATAATTAAAATTGAATATTTATATCCCTCAGAAATCTAACACAATGTGGGACAATCTTGGCAATTAAGTCACGTATGTATTCTAGAAATGTATCTATACATGAATAAATCTTCTATATACATCTAAATAAATAATACTAGAGTACGTCTGTAGACAGACTTACACATAATATAACATTCCTTCCTTGACTGTTTAAAAAAAGATCTAAGCTGTTTACTTGGACTATACAAAATGCCATAGATGATGGAGTGGTTTGATTCATATCATCCCAAAATTCATGTCCACCTGGAGTCTCAGAATGTGGCTTTATTTGGAAATAGGGTCTTTGCACATGTAAGTTAAAACCAGGCTACACTGGATTAGGGTCAACCCTAAATTCAGTAACTGGTATCTGTATAAGACAAGGAGAGAACACACACAGATAGAGACACATAGAGAAAGTCACATGAAGATGGAAGCAGAGATTCTTGACAAGCCAAAGAATGTCGAAGATTGCTAGGACCCACTAGAAACTAGGAAGATGCAAGGAAAGATTATTCCCTAGAATCGTCAGAGGAAGCATGGCCCTGCTGACACTAATTTTCATCTTCTAGCCTTCAGAACTTAGAGAGCAAATTTCTGTTGTTTTAAGCCATCCTGTCTGTGGTACTTCATTACAGTAGCCCTAGGACCTAATACAGACGGGTTGCAGTAAATTTTAAGTACTGGATACACAACCAGAATATCCAGTTGATCAAAATTCCTCAGAAATAATCACTAAAAAGGCAAATCAGCAGAAATAAAGTGAAAAGATTATAATGGAATTATTTGAAAACATGTTCGGCATGCCTGGACTCAGTATATATTTGACTCTAACTCTTACACCTATTCATCTGCAGGCAGGCATGAGAATCCATTTTCAGAATGATGACCCAGAAGCACTCTATTACATTATGAAATATCCCATCATCTTCACTTGACTGTGTTTATTGATGCAAGATGGAATAGTTTATTTTAGAGATTTATAGCCACGGGAGTTGAACCAAAATGGGCTTTCTTCTTAAAATGTACTAGCTTTCTCTAGAGTGGTGGTTATTAACCTTTGTTTGTTTGTTTGTTTGAGTCCTGGACTCCCTTACAATCTAGACCCTTTCCTTTGAAAAAATGCACATATGCACCAATAATTTTTACTGTTATCTTATAACTTCAGGATGATCACAGATTCCCTGATATCAATTTTTATTTCTTGCAGGATCTCTAAGCATCCCTATTGTAGAGAATAGCACATTAGGGAAAGCAGCTTTGATCCCCACGTTTGCAGATAGCATTAATAACGCTTATTCAATTCATCTAACTCACTGGTGGTACAGCATTTATTCTCGTTGTACATAGAGTCATGGCCCTGTGTTTTTCCTTTGTGAAAACAAAATGTGAACTATAATATTATAGGAAAGGTAGGATTCTAACACCAAAGAGTCTATATCTAGGTGAGGAAATAATTCAGACAAAAGCAAAGTTAGTGTCACATGATATGAACAAGCAAGATGCCAGGTATCCACGTGAGATAGTGTAACATACATACATGCACAACTGAATGCTCTGTCAGTGGTACTTACAGCATGTTTCTTAACTACTCAAAACCCCATCATTGATGGCCTACCATATACTGAAGCTGATTACCATGGGCTCTAACCATTTATTAAGAAAAGTTGTTAATACACAGGCTACCGAATTTTGGAAAATTGTTTGTACAATGTGAATGTTTTTAGTGTTAAACCCATATTTCCAAGAAACAAAAATAAAGCAAGCAAATTGAAAATTAAACAAACAAATCTCCTTTGTTTCTAAAGTTCCATTGCAGCTCCAGGGCAGACATGACTTAAGTTTCGCTAATCAGACATGATCCCTACAATATGTAGATACATAAACTAGTGATATAAGGAAATAGGCTAGGTATCTTCCATTGGCTGATGCACAAGGTATAGGGCTGTGGGCTATCAGAGCCTGCAGTGATTGGGGTATCAAGTTGGCTTGCAGCTTCCTAATTTGGGCAGGGGAAGCTCTGCCTTAAGACAGCCAGCTCTGGAGGTGTTTATAGAGTTGTTCCTAAAAGTCAGCCTACAAACTGTATATCTGGCTGTCCTAACAATTTTGTGACATCCCTATATGGCTAAATAAATCATTTTCTTCTTTTCAGAGGGTTCTTTTTGCCACAGCTGAGAACAGTAACGGGTACACAGCCCCTAAAAACTCCTGTTCTATCCCTCACATGCCTGGATATGTGTCAATGACTATTTGAACTATTTGAAAATTCACAGATTGGGCAGTGACTTGACCTATGGCAAGATTTTTCTCCCAGGTACTTATAATAACAGCAATAAAATAAAACATAAAAAAAGAACAACAAGTATATGATCCATGAGAAAAATACATGAGCAAAAAAATTGAGAGATAAGAAAGAGAAAAATTGAGAGACAAGAAAGAGAAAAACTGAGCCATGAAATAGTGAGAGGGAAAGCCTGCCACTGAGAGAGAGTAGCTTTGACAAATTTCTGATTCCCATCACTGGTTGGAGGAAGGCCCACTTTTTATGGCTCCTGACTTTATTATTTTTTTAGTATGATTTCTTATTTTACCCATGCCTTGAATGGGTCTCAGGAAAAGAATCCATCATAAGAATCTACACTAAAACAAACTATCATAGAAGAGAGTAGAAAGGCAGGGGATATCTTCCCCAACTTGCCCTTCCTTCCTTCCTTCCTTCCTTCCTTCCTTCCTTCCTTCCTTCCTTCCTTCCTTCCTTCCTTCCTTCCTCTCCCTTCCCTTTTATCTCAATCTGCTCACTAATTTAATATAAATTATTTCCATACTACTGTAAACCAAGTGTAGCCAACTATTCATTCCTTTATAAAGTCCTGAACATTATCAAACTCACACATCTCATTAAGGAGTTTCAACTAATCAAAGATGCTTGTCACAATACCTAATTTGTCTAGTATTTCAATACCTATACATTATCTTATTCATCACTTGACATTTTCTTAAATCTTGGACCAATACAGACAAAGATTTTCCTCTAGGGAGGAAAAGGATAAAATTAAAGAAAATTGGAAATGGCAATGAAGAGAGGGTGTTTTGAAAGCTCAAAGTCAAAGAGAATTCTAAGCTTTGGGGTGCCTGAGATTGACTATATTACATAATAACACAATTAACATATACATGGAAGTCAGAGAAGAAAGATTGATTTGTTTGTTTTATTTTCTGGAGCAAAATTTTATATTTGTTGTAACCATACACTTCCCAAATACAAAATAAGCAAATGAATGTACAACAATGGATTACATAAGAGACATCAGAACTAGAGACCGATCAGGAAGTTGCTCGATAACCAGAGATATATCTACTATAAAGCAATTTTTGCATTGTGAGAAACCTCAGATTCTGCAAATCTGTGCACTAACAATACAGAGTATATGGGGAAAATGTGATTGGGAAAGGTAATAGTAAAACTAATAAAAATACACCTACAATTTAATATTTTACAGCATTTATCCCAAGAATCACTGTCAATCCTTTTTAGCCTTACACTTTGGACTAAGTCTTTTTTCCTTTGAGATGTAGATCTTAAAGGGAAATGACTTTTAATAAAGTATAATGTCATCAAAATTAAAATCTGATGATATATTTCACTAATCTCTAGTTTTAATACAGGGAAAACAGATTTTTCTATACTCATAGCTTGGCCAGACATCTTGGTGCAGTGAAAACTTTTTTTTTTTTTTTAAATGTTTGAAGGCACTAAACTATCAGTACAAGCACTAAAGCACAACAAACCCTTCTGTATATTTTCTTTTGTTTTTGTGTTGATAAACAGTTCTCTAAAATTTGACCAGGCTTTCCCCTGGTTGCTTCAAACCCTAATATGCTGGGAGACATTACATATAAACCAAAAGCAATTTTACAAATTTTACTGACACCATTTCATCAATTACTTGTCAATATGGTGATTTGGTACCAAAAAAAAAAAAATACACACGGTGCTGGAATATATTTAACTTGAATGTTCCATGAAAGAGAATATAGACAGAAAAGGAGGGGCCAACACCTGAAACTTGGAGACCACCTAAATCTCAGTGAAGCTTCTGTGAGTAAAAACAGTTCAGCCCAAGACACAGGGTCAATAAAAGTGATGCCCATGTGATGATGGAGTGAGATGCAGATAGATGAAATAAAGGAGCTTGAAATGCCCTGATTAACTCACAGCTCACACGCCAGTCGCACTATTTTCTTTGTATAAGAACTTTTCCTCTTTTCCTCCTCACTTTATTCTCTGTATCCTTCATTGTTGTTACCTAGTAATGATTTTAGATTTGGATGGGTTCTGCCTCACAATTGTTGAGTCATGAGCCTGTCCCAGGTGTGCCTGCCTAGATAGAAAACTCAAAATGCTTTCTGCCCTACACAGTATTTACCTGAAAAAAAAAAAAAAAAAAAAAAGTATGAATATTTTCCCCCCTTTAAGGGACATCTTAAATCTTAACAGCTAAATCCCTAGATGTTAATGTAAAAGTGTCTTTCAGTAGTTGCTCTCACATGTGGAAAAAAATGCTCATCATTCTTTAATAACTTTTCAAAAGTCCCTTCTTCTATTGGGACTTCCTCCAATACTCTCACTCAGAAGTATTCAGGGGACTCAAACTCCTCCCATAAATCTCTTTATACCTGTATTGGCTCCCTCACCTTTTGCATTTTGTTTAATCAATTTTACCTGTTCTTTTTTTCGTTCCTGAACTAAAAATCTCCCAAGCCTTATTGCAAATCTTAGTCTTGTGTGGGAAAACTTCCAGGCAGTGTCCATGTAATTTTACTGTACAGAATTATGAGTCAATTATATTGTTCAAACTCTACATATTAATCTTTCGTCAAAATAACAAGCCTAAAAATTAAAGTAATTAATACAAAAATATCAAATTAAAAGCTGGTGATACATGTTCACCATTCAGTTGATGATATATGTTCATCATTAGTTTCTTCTTTTAAGAAATCAGAAACTTTCTGGTTACCAATTTTCATCTTGCAAATTTTTAAAATGATGAAAGTGAATAGTAGGAGTCAATTTAATTACAAAACTCACCTTTAGCAGATAATGTTTTTTGCAGAATTGTGTTGCTTTTAGAATTATTCTAGCTTACACTCTTAGAAAATTAATACTACACTATAAAATATCCCCCAGAAGCAAAATATTTTGCTTGTCCTGATATGTACTTGTTATGAATAAATTATAGTTTGATTTTGAAAACGCTTTCTTCCTAAGTGAATGCTAGATTTTTAAAAATTATCTAAGATTAAAAGTTAACTGATGAGACTTACACAGAGATTTAAATTAATCCATAATCCTATCAATATCATAAAACTGGCTTCATGTTGTTATGTGTTTGTGTGTATATATATGTGTGTACATGCAAACGTACTTTCTTTCCTATTTTAATACTGCCTTTCACATTGTTTTGAATGTTCCCTTTGTCTTAAATGATCTGTGGAAAGTTTCTGACTTGAGTAATATATAGCCTTTTCACTGAGTTCTCACTAAACCCCAGTGGAAAAGAAATTATCCTGGACATTGACTATTCTGGTAACTCAGATCTGCTGGCATTTTCCACCATAAACAGGAAATCCAAAAGTATTTACACCTTAGGGAAAACATTACCAAGTCCACCCCATCATACTTTCTTAAGAAGACTCAGAAGAAAAAAATCATTAGAAAGAAATGAAAATACAATAGAATCATCAGGAAGCCATTTAAAATTTTCTTGCTTTTGCCCATATATTCTTTTCACATCTGATAAACGATATCAATGTCATATTCAGAGCACTGATGCCGAGTGTTGGTATCAAGTCATTTGTAAAGTCTATAGTTTAACCTTCACATCAGTTGGAAACAATTTAGGAATAATATAGCTTATCCATTTTTAAGTAATAAAAATCAAAAGAAGGAAGGGAGAAAAGAAGAAAGGAAAGAGAAACTAGTAAAAGTTAAAGTGATAGATTTGGATTCAAAATAAACTATAACTAGTGGGATTGATCAAGGAAGATGTATCATTAATTACTCATGGTTTACTAGTCCTAAATAACTAATTCCATTCAAGAAAAAAGAAAATAAAGAGGTGGAAATAGAAACGCGACAGAGAAATTTCAAAAAAATAAATAATAATAATAAAGTACTGGTACAACAAGATAGACAAAGACTCAAAAGGGAATAAAGTGTATAGTATTTTATAGGGTCCTTATATTTTAAAGGTCATAATGAAAGTGGTTACAGCTTATTTTGTTCAACTCTTATTACTCTAGGATTATCTCACATACATTTTTCACTCTAGATTGGTTCTTCCTAGCATAAAGTCAATTTCTAGCTAGCTTTCTTTTTTAGTGCCTGTGCTGTCATTTGGCAGACACATTTATAAAATGAATTTTTTTTTTTTATTATTTCCCAAGCAAAATTAGAAAGGAAAATAAACTGGAGATGTATGAAGCAATAACATTATCAAAGTAGGGATTATCTACTCTTTGAAGTTCTTAACTTTACAGTTCCTCTTCATCAGTATATAACTGAAGGCCAAATTTGCATGTGATTAATACTCCAAAGCTTGTGGCAAATCAATATGTATTTATGTATATATTTTTTTATTTATATAAAATGTTCTTGAAATATGGCTTACCTCATTCTGAAGATCTCGGATCATTTTGCTCTTTCTTTCCACTTCAGTCTTTAAAAAATTAATCTGAAAATGAGTAGAAAATTATGTAGACACATTTCAAGTTCATTTTTGTGCCTTTTATAAATTTATTTACAAACTTTTTTGAGGTATAATGATTACCTTTGTAACAACAAATACTGAAAAAGAACAAAAGGATTAAAATTTTTTATTAACCAAGCTTTCATTGCCCAGTTCATACATGTCTACTGGTTATATAAAAATATTATTTTATCATGTAATAAATAACTCATTTTTTAAATTGAGAAATCATGCACATTATGGCTATGATTCACTTATCTGTTTAAACCTCAATTTAAAAAATGTGATTCTTAAAAACAAACAAACAAACAAATGAACATAAACTAGATTCTAGGGTTGGGCTTAGGAATCTCTATTCCTAAAACTCTTCAGGTAATCTTAACCTATGGTCAGGTTTGAAAGCAATTACACAGTGATATATGCATGACCTCAAAATCATGGGACATTATAAATACTGCACCAAAGAAACCATGATATTTCCTGTTGAGTGTGATATTGTCAGGATCTGTAAACAACTTAGGCCAGATATTCAAACTGTATTTGCATAAGCATAGCATCATTATCTGTCTGAGTACTTTGAAAAATGTCAATATACCACCATAGCTACAATTTGGGACTTAATACTCAAGGGTTCACTATGATAAAAACTAACTGTATGAAACTTTTAATTTCTTCAAATTTTAATATTTGGTAGTCACATTTTAAAATATAAAAGGACACAGGTGAAATTAATTTTACCAATATGTTTTATTTAATGTATTGAAAATATCATTTTTACATAAAATAGACTATTAATGACAATTGATGTTATTCTTTTGCAATAACTCTTTAAAAATCACTGTGTTTTCTACACTTACAGCACATCTCAGTTTGGACTAGCCATTTTTTAATGCTCAATTGTCTCACATATCTATTAGTTACGTATTGGACAACACAGTCCTAGAGGACCCCAGGAATGATACAAAATATGCTGGCGATGTGATTATCTCAGAGATGTTCACACTTATCGATCATGATGATATATTTTGCTAATATACTATTGAATTTGTATACATGTGGTCTGTCAGTAATGTTTGCGAACTTGTTGCAATGATGTTGCTAACCTTTTCTGCTATCAGAACAATTACTCATTATGAATTTCTACAAACTGGACAAACACTTAACCAAGTTTACTATTTGAAAGTGCTACAAAGGCTGTGTGAAAAAGTTAGATGACCTGTACTTTTCAGCAACAATTCATGGCTGTTGCATCACGACAATGCACCAGCTCCCATGGCACTGTCTGTGAGGGAGTTTTTAGCCAGTAAACCGATAACTGTATTGGAACACCCTCCCTACTCACCTGATCTGGCCCCCAATCACTTCTTTTTTTCACCTGAAGATAAAGGAAATATTGAAAGGAAGACATTTTGATATTTTGATGACATTCAGAGCATCAAGTGTAATACGACAGCTCTGACGGCCATTACAGAAAAAGCACTCCAAAATTTCTTTGAAGGGTGGACTAGCTGTTGGCGTCAGTGCATAGCTTCCCAAGGGGAGACCTTTGAAGGTGACTGTAGTGATAATCAGCAATGAGGTATGTAGCACTTTTTCTAGGATGAGTTCACAAACTCAATTGTCAGAGCTCATATACTTAATATTTCCAACTAGCTTTTTTTATGGTTTCTTATTTTTCCTGTGCATTGTCAATACCTCCCTTATCTCCTTGGGTGTATTTCAGATGTGTAGCATAAATTCTTAGTTCATGTATTTCAGTAATTCTGCTTCAGAGTGCACATGTGGTCTAATATATCTGTTTTTTTGTTTTCCTTTTTCATAGCTCCATATCTCATATCTCATATGTCATGTTATTTTAGCTTCTTAGCTTCTTTTCTCTTTGGGTTATTAGCTACTCTGCGTGGTAATATGTATAAGAAAAGGGCCAAAAAAAAAAAAAAAGAGGCAGCTGTCTTCATGAGAAAAGGAAAGATCTTGGGCAGAGAACCTCAGAACCACAGCACCAAGGTGGGGGGAGTGGTAAGAACACCACCACTTCTGATCCCTTCAGCTTCCTCCTTCAGCAGAGCTTCAGGCAGCACTGATGTCACCATAGATAAATGAGTTGTTGCTACTGACTTCCAGGATGAAGGACAGGGAGGTGATGCTCTGAAGGAAGAGTGGTGAAATGCAGGAAAGCAGGATGTACAGATGCCCTTCAGCCTGCCAGCTCCTGCATCCTACTGCTGCCCTCTGCCCCAGCCCACAGCGACCGCTCCTGCCCAACACATAGGCACGCATTCCTGTGAATCACCTGTCTCCCCAGGAGTTACTCATCATTTCTTTTTCCTTTTATTTTTTTTGTTTTTCCCCTTGTTTTTGTCTATTCTTTAGTGTATATTTACCCCTAACTTCTACAGTTTCTCTAGGGTTGATTTGGGGGGAGGGAGTTAGCAATGTCATCAGTTTATTGTCTGGAGAATAATTCACCAAATATGCAATCAATAAGTGCTTCTGTAGCGTTTAATAAGTGCTTCTCATGATGATGATGGGTGAAAAAAGGATGGTTTATGCTGAGATTTCTAGTTCTTAGCAAGAGATTAATAAGTATTTATAAATGGACGTATAAGCAATGAGCCTCTGATAAAATCATATCATCAAACCTGGCCATTCTACATACATTTTGAATATAGAAATGTAGGAAGTCAAGGCCACCATTAAATAAATAGAGTAAAAATTATAAGAGCATATCAAACATAAGAAGGATACTTATATGTGCGTATGTGCATATGTATTGAATGTGATTAAAATACATTTCTATAATACACTATTCTAGTAGGTGTAGAAGACAGGTAGGGAAAAGAGAAAGTTGAAGGATAATTTTATCTCCTATTAATAAAAATATTGCAAAACATCTGAATATACAATTTATTTAAGGAGTTCTGTAGGAAATTGACTCTAAAGTAAACCCATTTGATAGTTTGGTTGGGTGTGCTTATTTTTTGAATACATTATTATAAGCTACCAACATATAAACTATTTGAAGACCAATGTTAATGATGATTGCATTCCTGTTTTTTTAACATCAGTTTTGTGTGTGTATGTGTGTTTGTGTGTTATGAGATAGACTATTGTCAAACAATCTTGTTTTTAACAGCTGATTTATAAAACTGCATCTACTTTCCTTTTTTTCTCCTAGAGGAATACCAAAAGAGACAATCATGGCCAAATGATACAGCAACAACAGGTATGCATGTGTTACTGTAACTGCATATGGGAGGATCCCACATGCAAGGGCCCTAAGTCCGTGGAAGTCAGGAAGGGCGCTCAAGAGATGAGTGGTCTGTTCTGTGGAGTATTTCAGAAATTTCTCATTAAATTGTCCAATATTTGGTAAAAGAATGGGCATTCATCCGTGTAAGAAAGGGTGACTAGTCTATTTCCCAGTTCTGATATACCCTTCCCTGGAGTATGAATACAAGGTCTAGAGTGTTGTTATCATACATGATATAAAGTTTTTATCAGCCTCGGTTCCAAAATGTCACAGTGGATAATTCTCTAAAGGGGGCTGCAACCACATAAGGAGAAGCTCCCATGGGAGAAAAAGGCTTCTGACTTTAAAGCTGTCTGAAATGTACTCTCTCTCTCTCTCATCTCCTCTTATATCTTCTCATGCAAAAGACAAAAGACCAAGATAGTCCCTTCTCATTTATTTACATGTCAGGCCAACTCCACTAAAACTTCCTTTTTAGTTGTTTGTTTGGACTTTTTTTGGTACCATGAACTGCCGCTACAATAATATATACATTTTCTAATGTTGTTATCAGATGGTTGAATGGATGTAAACACTTGTTAACTTGAAGAGAGGAGTGAGGTACACTTCCTGGTATTACTTCACATCATCTAGTTATACCAAGATACTCATTTCTAATTGAAGGATTACACATTATGTACCAATTCTTCTTTTTTAATATTTTAATATTCTTAAAAAATATAATGAATGACAAAAGAGAATCCTAAGCTGAAATGTATTCTGATTTTCTCCCCTCTATCGCCGTCTCTTTTTCTGTCTTTCTACAGACACACACACAGTCACACACACCAATATACCCATATATGTACCTATATCTCTTTATATACCTATATAAACCTATCTGGTTTTAAAATTATGTTTAAATGACAACAATAGCAAATGTAAAGAAGAAAAGTCAGTCTGCAGTTAAGAAAATGCAAGCCAATAGTAAAAAGGTCACCTCAATACTAGTTATTATAATAATAGCAGTGAGAATGAAGCCATGTTTAACCTTGATCACTAATAGGTAAAATGTCTGATTCCCACAAAGAAAGGGTTTCTACTTTCCTGGGAACTCCAGGTCAGTCTCAAACAATTTAAAGTCAGCTTTCGAAAGCAGTGATTGGCAACTCATTGCATAACAAAATTATTTTGAAGAGCAATATAAATAGAATTAAGGACAAATATTCTCCTGAATTATGGACAATGAGCTATAATAATATATTATTTTAATTTTCCTTTTATCAGGTACTAATTATTCTCTCATTCCTGATAATTATTACTTTGTCATTGCTGGATATCAAAGGGCTGAAATGGTTATAAAGATGAACCAGTAATAGTGATAACGATGATGATGACTATGAATATTGTGATTTATAAGAAAAAAAACTATATATATATATATATATATATATATATATATATTTATCCTTAGTTCCTGGGTCACAGCTCCTAAAGCTCTTGGAATCTCCTAAGTGCTTTTCGACCGCACCTAAGGATGGGAGTGGGTTGCCAACCATGTGATTATAGGATTGGAACTTTTAGTCACATTCCCCTGACCTGTGGGGAAGGGAGAGGGGCTGGAGGTTGAATTAATTGTCAATGGCCAATAATTTAATCAATCATGCCTAAGGAATAAAGCCTCTATAAAATCCCAAAGGAAGGGGTCCAGACAGCTCAGGACTGGTGAACACATGCAGACTCAGGGAGAGTGATGTACTTGAGATCACGGAAGTTCCATGCCCTTTCCCCATACTTGCCCTATGCATCTCTTCCATTCTGCTGTTAGTGAATTATATCCTTTTATAGTGAACTGGTAATCTAGTAAGTAAAATGCTTTCTTGAGTTCTGTGAGCCAATCTAGCAAATTAATTGAAGGAGATGTTTATTAGAACCTCCAATCTGTAGCTGGTAGGTCAGAAGCACAGGTAACAACCTGGGCTTGTGACTGGTATCTGAAGTTGGGGGTGGGGGACAGTCTTGTAAAACTTTGATACAATTTCGAAGTTGTTTACAATTGATTATATACTCTGTTCAACACTTTGCATGCATTAGCTCATATAATCACCAAATAAACTGTTACTTAAGTAGCACTGATATGCTTTTTACAATAAAAGAGTCTCAGAGATATAAAATAACTTTCTTATATTCACTCAGCTAAGAAGCAATGGAGATTAAACTGAAAAAAAAAACAAGGAGAGTGCGAAGAAAAATGATATTAGCTTAGTGTTTACTATATATTATATGCTAGATATGATTTTAGGGAAAGTGTATATGTTATTTTAATTTGAATCATCATCAAAATTCTGCAAATAAGGAAACCTGCAGAAGTTAAAGAGCTTGCTCAACTTCACAGAGCTAGTAGACGGCCCACTAGGAATTTAAAACCAGAAGAACCTTATTCCGGAGTCCATATTAGGTTATGAATCCACTTAGGGAGTTTTTTATTTAGCAGAGTATTTTGGGATGGGAAAGGGAAACCCTCCCTCAAGATTCAATGTTAAGCCATAAGAAAGGCACAGCAAACATGCTGAGATGAGGGCAAGGACAACTCGTCCAGTGGGGCCTCCTTCCTCCATGATATTTCCTATACTGAGATGCTCTCAATTCGGCCGTGCTCTTTCAAAAGTTACAGCATTTTTCTTTTTGGATCTCAGACACAGTTTGTATAACCTATTGGAATAATCACGGGTTCATGCTTTGGTTCCTCCAACTATTAGGTGCGTACACACAAGCAAGAAACTTAACCTTCTGTGAGTTATTCATTTTCAGTCAAAAAAAAAAAAAGTGTGTAATTTATTGTGAGGCTCTGAGATTAACAGTATGTGTGACCACATTTTGCTCTAACTGTCATCATTTGTGACCAGGCTATGAAGAAATCCAGGTTACATGGGATTGGACAAGACCGAAATAGGAGCACCTAGTCTGGATCAGGTGCTGAGGACAGACATCGGCATGCTGATGCTGAAGGTGTGTCTGTGCTTTTGTGTAACATCAGGTGTCCAGAGAGCTAGACATCAGATGCACTGCAGGTGAGGAGTGAGTGTTGCCATGGCACAGCAGAGAGGAACCAACACGCTTGTCCACATAAGAGGGCAGCACAGGTGATAGTGAATCCATTCACAAGAAACAATTCTGTGCCTGGGAAAGCCCACAATCATTATTAGAAATACTGTCTTCAGGAAGCAGGTGTCCCAGATGATAGGGCTGAGTTTCAGAAGCAAAACTCCACACCCTCATCCAGGTTATCAAGGAAGCCTTGCAAATGAAAGGCAGGCTGACAGTTCTTAGAGGGGTTGGGATCCCCGGTTGCTGATCTTGATGGTGACAGTATTGATCGTGTTTCTAGCTTTTGCAAACTCTATGCTTTAACATCTACCCTACACATATGTGTGGACAAGCCTTGTTATGGACAACCCAATAATATGCTTGAGTCATCCTACTTCACCTCCTGCCTTCCCTGTTGCTGTACCCTCCCCAACCACCTCACCAAATGGGTCCTCCTTCTGGTGTTATATTTCTCAAATACAGACTTAAAAATACAGAGCCCACAGCCCTAGCCACCCCTGTGTCAGGTACTTACACTCCAGGCGACTGTGTACCTTCCTTAATCACCCTGGGGCCAGGTATCAGACATCTAGGGGTGGTCTCTATGCCCCAGAGCCCACTGAAATCATTTAAACTGGCCAACCTTAAGACTCCTTACCCTGCCTCACCCACTCCTTCCCATAGAAACCACAGTAAAGGCTCATGTCCACAGTTCCCCTGCCAGCCTCTGCCTCACGGCCAACACAGCATGCTACTCCTCTTGAGAACTGTGACAAATAAAATATCGTTTCAATAGCAGTTTCCTGATCTGTTAGGCTTACCATACCTCAATTTTCTATCCATATACTGTAATTTAGAACAGTTTCAGGTTCTAGAAACAAAGTAAAAGGCCCAATCCCCATGTGGTGCAAAAGGTGAGTCTGGAGAATAAGGTACACATCTAATTTTCAGCATTGCTATCAAGATCACCATCCCTGTAGCCTACGGTGAGTATTAGTGATAAAAACTGAAATGTGGGAATCAAGAGAACATCATTTGAAAGAGAAAAATCTGGAGAGAATTTTGATTCTTAAACTTTGTGGTGCCTCAGAATCACCTGTGGAGGTGACAGAGTAGGCAGTCGGTGTGACCTCACAGATTCCTATGTAGTGGATGCATCATGTGGGTTAGAGATCTGTGCAGCTTAACTTAGTTCAAGGTAACTTACACCCCACAATTCAAGAGTCATGCATGTGGGGCCTGACACTAAATACTCTTGCCCCACTCTTTCCCTCATCGTTTTATCCTGAAATGAGGGCTTGGGAATTAGAAGACGCTTAAGAATCAAACATAACAAAAATATTTTTGTGGGAATGAATGCTGACCAAGTATGCTTATAATCTCGGTGACTGTAGTTTCTTCATTGTATTTTCATTTTTATGTTTTACAGATGTGTTTGTTCCATGGTGATTTTTGAAGACCAAAAAAAATAATAAATAAAATAACTTCCCAGCCCCAAAGCGACAGATCCAAAAAAGAAATACACTTACAGTAGCCTGTTGTTTTTCTGCTTTCTCAGATGTCTCTTTAAGTTGATTTTGCAGGGCCTCCTGGAGAGACTTCATTTGTTCTCTAGTAGAAAATAGAGAGCAAAAGGGAGACATAATATAATTGCGTTATTTCCTATGGACATGATGAAAGGAAGTTTTGTTGTCTATGTACATTTGGGAAACAGATAAGTAGAATTGAATAGAGACACAGTTAAGCATACAGGGTGTATGTCTGGATTCTGGTAATAAAGGGTTTTCTCTCCCATGCAAGTACTAAAAGCAAGCTGTATTTAAAGGAAATTGCCTTGCTATTGTGTCTTATGAGAATCCCACAGTGTGAATCATCTGTGAGCTGCATAATGTGTCAAATCAAATCAGTGGAATAATTAGAGTTGAAAAGCTAATTTTAGTGACAGCATGCGAGGGTGTGAACATGCTGGCTAGGAAAAAGTTACCATAGACTGCTGATAGGATAAAATTACCGTTCCCTTCGGATGCTCCTAATTGATTAACTCAAAAGCATTGTGCTTTAGACATCCTTCATAAAGCCTGAGACGTTATATGAAGAGAAAGGAAACTTATTTCCGCTTTGAGGGCAGAAATACCCCCATTTATTAGGGGTAATAAAAAAATACTCATCTGCACATGTATACACATTATGTCTCAAGCTCACAAATACACATGGACGCTGTCCACTTGTTAAAAATATAAATATCTCCATAAATATGTATTGTTTTCAAGGGTTTTGCATTTACTCATTTATGACAAATCATAGCATCTTCCTGCAACTTAGTGTTATCACCTAAGCCATCATTTCAAAAAGTCCGGATATCAGATAAAAGTTAGTGGAGCAGTGAGTGTGTGCACATGTGTGTTAATTCTGGCCAGAGGAATGAACTCCTTCAATGTAACAGCAACCACTAAACAGAAACTTCTCTAGTCTTACCAGTACCCTCACTATTTTAAAATTCCCAATTGAGTGCCAAAAGACTACCTCTAGAACCACAATATAGAGACTAGGGAATAGGATAGCACTCTCTCAGACTGATTGTTTTCATCTATAAAATGGGCACAATGATAGAACTATCTCACAGGTTTGTAGTGATGTTTCGATGACATAATGCAAGCAAAATGCTTAGCATCATGCCTAGAAAATAATCACTTAATAAATATGAGATTGTTGTCACAACCACCAGCACCACTCTAGGTCCTTAAGTTCACTTCTTTGACCCACCACATCCTGCACAAACCCAAACTGTTCTTTCAGCCAATGGGAGCTACTGACACCCCCAGATTTTATACTCTAGAAACTCTTAGGTCCCAATTTCCATTTCAGGAATATCAATGAGACTGAAATCAATTTGGACTTTGCCAAAGCAAAATACAATTGAAACAAGTTATAAAATAATTACAGCCTCTTTGGATGTTAGATGATTTACGCTTGCTTGGGTGAAGTGTATAACATGCTTTTGCTCAAACTCTAAAGAAGTTATTATAACATCTCTGTTCACAGAGAGAGAGAAAAAAGGAAAAAGAATCTACATGCTATCCCTAACCCTCAACTTTTCAACAAGTACTGAACGAAAACACAATTCAACTATTAGATTGCCAACTGATAAAAAAATCATATAGTAAAATGTTATAATAATTATCATTTAATATTATTTTTCGATTTTAAATGTTTATTTTTTTTAATGCTGATACATCTATATTTTAATTGAATTATAAAATATTATAAGTCTTATAAAAATGAGCATATGTGTATATTAAAAAATTCCCACCTACTGACATCTGTAGGTAATGTAGGGAGAAAGACAACAATAAACTGTAAAAGCTGTTAACAAAAACTGAGGAAGTAGAGAATTCTGCACATCTTCACTGTGCAAGAAAAGCTACCAGACAGGATGGTAAAGTGGGCCCTTTGAATCTTCCGGATCTCTCCATCTCCTTTTCTGCATGTGGCCCCAAATTTCTGCCTCACAGACTTGCTAAGTTATATTCCTATGAGAGATGAATCTTGTCTTGCTTATGTAATACCCCCCTCCACCAACTACAATTTGCCCAAACTACGTCTAGCTTCTCTAGGGCCCTATTTAGCACTGAACTGAGCTTAATTCTAAAGAACAGATGGCTCCAGTGACACCTGTGACAGGTTGTTCAGCTGTTAAGTACATTTTAGCATGAAGCATCATGGTTACAGGGATTTTAAAGGGCAGCTGTTTCACACATCTTCCATCCCAAATTATAAACATGAAAACACACACACACACACACACACACACACACACACACTCTACTGGAAGGCATTGCTTTTTATCAAGTGGTTTCAGGCTTGTACTACAATAACTACATGGAGAACTTACCACTACCCCAATCATTCTTTTCATATTTAGAGAATGTGATATTGTAAAATCTCTCAGTATACAGAGCCCCAAATTGCCTTCTAGTATTCTGCCCACCAACCACCATAGAGAATAAATGTTTTATTACCTTTTTCTCAAGATAGTCTTCCAGGCACTTCTATCCCCCAGAGTCTCTATGATGTGGTTATACTCTCTTACTCCTCACATAGTAAGTTTAAAACTCCATCAACCTGCAAACTCCTCTATGACTATGATCTAGGCTGTCTTAATACTCCTGACAATGTAACACTCAAAAGTCAACACAATGTGCTCGCACGCTCTCTCTCTCGCATACACATACAAAAACATGCATACACCCACACACACACGCACACACACACACACTCCTTTTTCTGTCTCTCTTGGCAGAAAGGCATTCTCTGCTCTCTCCACATGATTTACATGGACACTTATTATCCTCTGAGCTTACTTACTTATAGTCTAGTCCCAACTACACAGAAAGACTGGTTAGTTGCCTCTTGGCTATAATTCCAAGAGGAGAATTCTAATTGACATATGTAGTGTTGTTTCAGTGGCCATCCCTGAGCCAATTAACTGAGGCCAGTGATATCAGAGTCACACAAAAGAAGCAGGACTTCTAGAGAACACTTCTCCAGATAAGGGCCAAGTGGCAAGGCTCCTAGGCTTATTGAGAACTGGGTGTATTAGCCCAACAGCATCTACAATATAGTACACTCTTTCAGACTCAAATAATATTCCTAAATTTACAATCAGTTATTATTGTTTCTTTTTGTTTTCTAAGATCATATTTTTCTCTTTTACTCTTTATTAATATCTCTTATTTTGGAAATGAAAAACACAGCCATCTTTACATTCAGATAACTATGATTTTTATAATCTCTAAGAAAATGACAAAAACTAATATACAACATGTCATGTCCTTGTGAGAAATTGCCTGTCATTAGAATTTACCTATTGAGTTTTACATTCTGAATTTGTGTACATTATTCAAGCTGTGCATTTTAAAGACGGTTTCTAATTTTGGATAAAACTTTGAAATCACAATACCAAAATATCTGTTCCATTTAATCCTTTCATTGAAAGACTTTGTCCATCATCTGATAGTCTGTATATGTAACAAATGTGTAGATGATTGTTAAGAAATTCTTAATAAATCTAACTATGTGTTTTCCTGGTTTGCCTGGTTATTTTCTGTGTCATGCAGAAACAGCCAAAGATAATCCATGACAATATAAAGAAACTAAAGGAATGGGCTTTTAGTTAACATCATGCTAAGCCCATCTCCTTATGTGTGTCTCTCCTGAAATGAGGAAAGGCAGGTTTTGTTGCTCTTTCACTCCATGGGATCCCCCATCCTCTTTTGTAAGCTATCTTTACGCCACCTGGTCTATGTATTTCTTTTTACCCTGAACAATGTTTGCAGAATAATACCCCTAAAATTTATACCATTCTCCTATGGAGTTACCTAAAACAGGTTCCTTCCAATCTTTAAAAGTTTGTCTCTCCCGTCCCAGGTTATGAATATTGCTTTATTTTCTGATCTTCCCTGACTCACTCAGTCTTCTTTGATCACTGCAACCCTCTTAGTAGTGTTGCACATGCATCGTGCAGAGGTCACTTCCCTTTTCCGTATTTTTGTTTATTATTCTCTCCCATCATGGGATGTTCTATAAAAAGTAATCATTTTCAGTGTTTCATGGTCTATTTTGATGAGTTATTTCTATTAAAAATGCTGATTATAATTCTTTGACACTAACTCAATGAACCGCAAATAGCTGTGTAGTATTGAGCATAGGTGTTTTAAGAAGTGACTAATTTCAAATCAATGAAACAATTAAAAAGCATATATTTTTGGAAACATGTTCAGACAAATATTTCACTTTTAAATGTGGTCAAAGAGTCACATATATATTATATATATATGTCAGATATATATATAATATATATGCATATATACATATATACATATATATAATATACATATATATGACTTAAACCCACTAAATTATTTTTCAATAATAATAATTAGCAGGTTTTTTTTGTTTGTTTATTTCTAGAAGAAAATATTCCTAACATATGTAGTTATTTTACTGGCATTGCTTTGTCTAGTTTTGTTGCCTTTCCAAGAGTAGACTTGAGGCATCAAATGTAAAATGTGTAATGTGTCACCCTATGTAAAATGTGAAGGGTGATACCTTTTTAAAGAGACTGCATGAAATTTTTAAAAATGAATAATTACATCGTTGCAAGTATATGCGTATGTTCATATGGGCTACACCAACATTATAGTTTCTTGGATGAAAATATCACAATGTGAGACCAATATTTTACAGAAGCTCTTTTTAATACTGGATTGGAAAAGAATTTTATGTTCAAGAAATAATACTTTTATTTTAGTAATAAAAATAGTTAATATATGACACTGGCTTAGATATTTTTAACATGCCATCAACTCAATCCAAATATATGCCAATGAGAGGTTTCTTAGTCAAGAGGCAAGCAAGGTCAGCGGAAAAGATGCAAAATGGTGAGAAAGGACGACATAGCATAGTGTGTGTAAATTTTTTAACAACTTCTAACTTTGTGGTCAGTAAACTAATGTGAAAGGGTATAGCAATTAGGTAAGACATAGCATAGCAAATTCCAATCAATACAACTCTCAGCAATTTATTTAAGTACTTTGAAGAACAATTTCCTATCTGTTAAATGGGAATAACAATATCTGTTTTATAAGGGAATTGCAAGGGTGGAACAAGAAAATACACTGTGTTTCTCTGAAATTAAGACCTAGCCAGACCATCAACTCTAATACATCATTTGGAGCAAAAATCAATATAAGACCCAGTCTTATTTTACTATAATAACATAATGTAACATAACATAACATAAAATAACATAACACCGAGTCTTATATTGCTGTTTGCTCCAAAGGACGCATTAGAGCTGATGGTCCAGCTAGGTCTTAATTTTGGGGAACCATGGTATATAAAGCATCTAGCAAAGCCTGTAGTAAATGTATAATAAATGCTAGCTTGTTTCTACCTTCAAATAACTTTCCTTTTCCTTTCAAAAGCAATTTCAAATCATATAGCTTCTATGCTGCATAGAAATCTATCTCACAATACATTTCCTTCAAAAAAAAAAAAAACAAAAAACCCAACACTAATCACATGTTCTAATTCTACTTATATTATTACTAAGATTACCCCATTCCTTACCTCCCCCACCATTATCACCATGATTGAGTTTTGATACTATTAAAAATGGCCCACTGAGGTCAGTGTCATTGGATCTGTTTACTGATGGGCAGACTTATTGATGGGTCCATCTTATTAAGATAATAGAGAAAAAGACTACAGATCCTTAAACACTGGAACTGTGATCTGCAGACAAGTAGCCTTAGCATCACCATCACCAAGAACTTGTTAGTAATGCAAACTCTCAAGCGCCACCCTAGATATACTGTGTAAGAATCTGCACTTGAACAAGATTCTCATACATTCACGTGTAAGTAAGATAAATAAATATAAAGCATTTAGAATGAACTGATTTTTGTGAAGTTTCTGAATTCAGTTTGACACTATTAAAAAAAGGAACTGAGAAAATAAAAGGAAGGCACAGTCTTACCTTTGTTTCTGACCTATTTCTAGAAGTTTCTGAACATCAGTTTTGGCAGATTTCTCATCATTTTTCAAAGACTGATAAGAGAAAAGGAGAAAAGGAAGTCTTATTCAAGTGATACATCGAGGCTCACTTTATTTTTGTCTCCATGGCACAAGGTGTGACCACACTAATGCCCTGGAACAAGAACGTACAAATGAAGCAGTGATGGTCCTTGTGGTTCTAAGGATACACACAGAAAGTTGTGGCCCCAAGTAGTGCCTGTGCTACACAGTAGGTGAAAGGGAATGAGGTGAGTCTGGATCTGTTGAGATTCCCCCCAATTTTACAATGACTATAATATTACCTTAATTTTGTGAAAAGGTTAAGAGGATTTAATAAGATAAAAAATGAAAACCTCCTTGCACAATGGCTTGCACAAAATAAACAGAAGGCTTCTTAAAAATTGCAAGTACATTTAGTGGTAGGATTGTTACCCTTTCAAAAAATGTAACTCCATGAAATTGATTCAGTTTTATCAAGTAATTTTCTAGACTGTAATTCGATGTCTTAACTTGGGCTACTGATACAGAGAAACTGAGTGTCCTGGGAATATTGTAAACACTGACAACAGTGCTATGAGTATAGGCATTTCACCATATGCTTGAAATATTTTCAAAGTGCCAGGTGTTTCATGCCTCTGAGAAAGTACCTTGACTAGTCTTTGCTGCCTTGTATAACTGGTGAATTTCTACTTAATGATAAGGTACAGCTCTGGTGTCAGATTTCTATGGAAATCAATTTAGTCTCCTTTTCATCCCAGTTAGTGCTTCTCTAATGCTCCGCAAATAATTCCATCATAGCACTTTGATTCTTGCACCGTTATCCCGCTACCTACCTCTGTGTCCTATTGGGATGTGAGTGATTTTTTTTGGCTCTTATTTTCATGTTCTCAAGATGTAATATAACTTCTGGAATAAAAGCTTGGTTGGGCATTAAGTTCAAATAGCAGCTCTGCTGCCTAACTGTGTTTTTGATAGTTTCCTAACCTTTCTCCAACTCTGTTTTCTAACCTACAAGATAAAACTAATAATACCCATAGAATAGTCGTCATGTGAAACTTAAATAAGAATTATAGAAAGAGTACCTAACACAAGATGTTGACCATGTTCCATAAGCTGTAGTTATTACTGATATCATCATCATCATCATCATCATCATCATCATCATCATCATGGGAATAGAAAGCTAAGGACAGTGGTGACTCCATATGGTTGAGAAACGTGGTTCAGTGCAATAACTAATAGGCTCTGGAGCCAGAGTACTTGTTTTTAATATCTGGCTTCCCTTAATGTTCAAAAATAACTTATCTTCTCAAAGCACGATTCCTCATGTGTAACAAGAAAAATCACATTAATTGTATCTACCTCATACATACTTTATGAAAATAAAATTCTATAAAACAGCCAAAGCTTTTAGTATGCAGTAGGGACTCAATAAATACAATATTTAAACCACATATGAAAATATCAGATATTTCAGAAAATTTTTCTAATCAGATATATACCTTATCTTGGTTTTTGAGATTTCACTGAATGTTAAGACAGTTTTACAGATGACACTCTCCTTTCCAAGGCACTTACCCATTTTAGTAATGAAGGAGGTTTATTAAAGAAATTCAGAACTGTCCTTTGTGGAATTTAAAATTCTTTTCTAGAGATCATTCCTCTGTTCATTTAACTCTCGATCATAGTTACTTGTCCTTATTTCATAATATAAAAAACACGGGGGTCAAATTGATCTTAGAAGCTGTGAGAAATTGATGGCTTTGCTAAGCACATGATTTGATCATTCCTGAATTTGCAAACCACAGGTTCCCAGATGGCATTTCAAATGACATTTCCTTTCAAAGCTCATATAATAATAAATAATTACTTCAGTGGTCCAGCCTAGAAAACTATAGAGAACTGGTAAAAAAATAAATAAATAAATAAATAAATGCAGGAGTCTTTACATGTTAATCCATTGAGACAAACCAGGTAACTCCTCATCCTTTGCTGCTGGGAAATTGGTTTTCATCTCACCTGGAGGTTGACTTTAATTCCATCAAGTTCTCTTGATGTCTTTGTCAGCTGGCGGAGGATGGTGCTTCGCTCCTTAAAGACTTCTTTCAGCTGCTTTTCTAGCTCTTCATAGTCCTGTCTAACACAGAAAGAAAAGGCATGAGCGCCCCACACTTCCACTTGGCATCAGACGCTGTAGTCATAATCACAAGCCCTTGAACTTCAAGCAATATCTAGAGTAATTGAAACCTTAACTATTAGGATGTTTTGTTTTTATTCTTTCATGGAAAAGGAAAAAATTGGTAAAGCAAACTGTTTTATAATAAAGGTTTCATTTTGCATTGAGGGCTATCCAGACTACAGAGAGCTTCCAGAATAATACCGCACATCTTCTACACGTACAACATAGTTTATCAGGTACCTCTTGGAAAACAGATATTTTCATGACATCACCACAGCTTTTTCCAAGGTCCTTGAAGATTT
The DNA here is from genome assembly GCF_057876585.1 of Rhinolophus sinicus. NCBI lineage: Eukaryota > Metazoa > Chordata > Mammalia > Chiroptera > Rhinolophidae > Rhinolophus > Rhinolophus sinicus. The sequence goes on along the minus strand of NC_142514.1, from coordinate 158,452,900 downwards.
ACAGCAAGAGATATGATTTGAACCAATGTATCTCGAAGCCATAAGTAGGTTCTGACATGAGAGTAGGGGGAAACTTGGGAGTAGAGGTGGAGCAGAACGTAGGCACCTTGTTTCACCCCTAATTTAAAGGGAAGGAAACCCATTGAAAAGCCACCCTTTCCAAACATGTCTAAGAGTATCTATTACTATTAAAGAGGCATTGGAATAAACAAAACATCTATGAAATTCAGCCAATAAATACAGTAATCGGAGTGAAATTTGAACAGACTGTTAAAAATTACTATGAAAGACTTATTTATCTCAGTATCATACATTATGCACATATGTTTTTCCATTTTCTCATATGATTTTTGAAAGAAGACAGGTATTGTAATTCTCGTTTTGCAAATATAAAAGAATT